>NW_026909867.1:0-12917 GCF_949316345.1 Pungitius pungitius | reverse complement strand
AAACGGACCCTGAAGGCGAAGCAGATATGGACCGAGAAGAGGAAGAAGTCAGAGTCAGAAGTACGATGCCAGAAAAGAAATGAGTCACGTGTATGTACACTGATGTGTGTGTGTGTGTGTGTGTGTGTGTGTGTGTGTCACAGTAAAAAGAACGACTCAGGGATTTAAAATGAGATCTCAGGCCCCTCTTTATCCGCCCAGCTCCGTGGCCCAGATACCGCTGCAAACCCCCCCCCGCCCAAAACCGCTCTTCTTTTGCAACGTCTGTGGGCACATGGGGAGAAAAAGTTTTCCACCCCCCCCCCCACGCGGGGGAGACGTGTCCCCAACAAATCCAGGCCTGAACACAACGGCGGTCCAACGCAAGGTGGGGAGAAGGGAAAAAGTCGTTGCCTTAACAACCAAAATCACACGAGAGCTGCAGGACGTCGGCTCGCACTCCCCCCCCCCCCAACCCCCCCCCGGCCAGAGATGTTGGTGCCAAAAACGCGCCGTTCTTCTTCCAAAAAGGCAAAAACCTGGACCTTTGCCCAAAAATCACCTCTCAGCGGCACAATTCCGACTACGGGCGGGAAACAAAAGGAGGAGCTCGATGAGTTTAACGTGAAGGGGGGGGCGGGGAGGGGGGGGGGTCAAAAAAAAATAAATAAGGCTTCTTGTTCCACTTTTTCCATCGAGAAAACCGAACGAGCATCAGAGCCGACCAGCTCCCAACACCTTTCGCTTTTCCCCCGCCCCCGCCCCCTCTCCACCCCGAACAAACACTCCCTCCCACCCCCTCCTCCCCCCCCCTCCTCCCCCCCCGCCCCCCCCCCCCGCCCCCATCCCCTCCGCCGCGGGCCTGTCAGACGTGGGTCTGCATGCGCTTCTGCAGCGGCCGGGTGAGGTCCGAGTTCTGCGAGGACGACTGGGAGTAGTGCGAGGAGGACGAGGCCGACGCCTTGCTGTCCTTGTCGAAGTGCACGTAGGCGTCCGGCTTGCTGCAGCTGCTGACGCTGCTGTCGCACTGCGTGTCCACGAAGGAGCCGGAGTCGCTGAGCGAGCCGCGCTGGAACTCGCGCTCGCACAGCTCGATGGAGCTGCTGCCCGTGCCCAGCACGAAGCGCTGGCTGTAGTCGTAGAGGCGGTTGGGGCCCGCCCCCAGCGTGGAGTAGATGTTGGTGAAGGACATGCCCGTCGGCACGCGCTGCTTGCCCAGGGTGGCGGCGCCGCCCCCGCCCCCGCCGCCGCCGCCGCCGGCGCCGGGGTTCCGGGCCTCGGCGGACTGGCTGCCCGCCAGGGTCGGCGTGTGGTGCTCCTTGAAGGTGTTGACGCTGTAGTAGCCGTTCGTAGGGTCCTGCGGAAAATAAATAAATAAAATAATAAATCAACGTCGTTTATGTTAATAAAGGACAAATAAGGCGGAAAGGAACGCCGCCCCCTTGGTTGCGTGCGTTTACGCGTTGTTTTCTCAAAGCGCAGCAGGAAGCCAAGGTCAAACCGGCAATCATTACCCCTCCAAATTCTAAATAAATAAGGAAGCTCAGCGCTAGGATTCAGCTCAGCCCCCAATGCTAACCTTAAAATCATGTTTCTCGTTAATTAAGCGGGGGGGCCTTCCGTGATTCACAGCCTGGCATCCCGACGTGTCACTGCAGAGTTCTCGCACAGAAGCCCGGCTTTAATTGGACCTGAACGGATTGCGGCGTCTGTGATTTCATGTTCGCACCGAAATGGCTTCCGATGCTACAGCTGTGTCTGTTTGTCTGCTGAGCTGCAGGCACCGTGCTGTTGCTAAGAGTCCATTTAGGGCACCAGTGTGTGTGTGTGTGTGTGTGTGTGTGAGTGAGTGAATGTCAAGCATAGCGAGCATGGCGGCAGATCCAAAAGGAAGAAAGCTCCTAATGGGGCGAGCGAGAGAGGGAAACCTGAGAAGGTTCTCGTTAGGCTCGACATCATCAGGCCCCTCGTCTCTTGTTCAGTTCCCCCCCCCCCCCCCTCTGCTCCCGCCTGGTGCGCGCCGCCATTAACTAGGATCAAAAATTCCCTCCCCGGGGGGGGCAGGTAAGCACGCAAACAGAAGCACACTCCAGGGAGCCCACGGACAAAAGGGACTAATGAACGGGTCAGGGTTTGTTTCCGTGGCGCTGATTAGCTGCGCTGTGTTTCAGGGACTCGACAGACACGTCGACCTCACACACAGGGGGGCTGGGGGGGGTCAGAATGGCGGCATCATCTTTGTGGAAAACAAACCACAGGCAACAGCACAGGTCAGAGGTGAAATAAACACCCACTGAGGAAAAATCCGTTGTGATTGATTTACATGAAAAGTGTCTTCTGCGAGGAGTCTTAATCTTGCAAAAAAAAAAGAAGATTCAAGGACAGACCAAAGTGTGTTTTATGATAAAACGGAGTCTAATTTTTGGTTTATGTAATATGCCGTCGTGAATGTAACTTCTTGTGATACTGTGGTAGTGAAATGTGAGCAAAGCAACAGCAATATTTAGTTTTAAATACCCAAAAGTGAAAAGAATATTAATCCAATGTCATGTCACAGTTTACCAAAAATCACTTCACCTCATTTCATTTCATCCGATATCTCGGTGACATTTTCACAATTAGCACATCAATTCCTGACTTATTGCCGTAAAGGTGTTTTAAAGTGAAACCTTTTTGACAAGACAAATCCTAAAAAAGATCCTCTCTGAATCCCGGAGGTGCCCGACGATGAATTCAAAAGGCCTCGTCTGCACAGGCTGATCCATTCACTGACGTTCACTCATCCATTAATATCTGTACAGTCAGTTTTATTTGAGCCTATTCATTGAACCCTGGCATCACTGAATCAGACACCATTTGGTTGGATCCGACCGCCATTTCGCTCTTTTTTTTTTTTCTAGCTTAAAGAGCACAACAGCATAGATTGATATTTTAAAAGGGGACATTTTACTGATGGCTAATTTGCTGGTGCCAGCTGCATAATATTGTTGAGACTAATACAGAGACCCTGAGGGTTAATGATGTCTGACGGGGTGTGATTTAAATAGCGCGATGAGCCCTCATGCTGAATTAGCAAAACGCATGTTTCCAGGTACAGATTACGCACATCCGTGTGTTTCTGTGTTGTCTCCGGAGACGTTTCACCCTGCTGGGGAGGGATCGAGTGTCTAAACCGTGCCGCTGGGACTTCACCAGCACACCTGTAACACTTAAAATGGTTGCATGAATCCCATTTGAAGCTCAGATCTAGACTTGGATTAGTTAAGGAGGGCGTCTGCAGGTGTGTTTTAGGGAAAGAAAGAGTTGACGATAAGCATATTCCAGTATGTAATAATCTCTAAAAGGGGTTAGAAATCCTGCTGAGATTCTACCTATAAGTCCTTTATGTCTTTTATAGAACTACATTCTCATCTGTACGATGTAGGTCCAACCAACCTCTTTTTCATTGAACCACTTTTAATGAGACAAATTAATACAAGTCAGACCTGGGCTTTGGTTTCATCCCCTTTAAATCACGCCCACTCAGTGAGACGTGTTCCTCCTTTTTGCTCCTTAAGTCCCAGAGTGGATGAAGGTCTAAAAAGTGGCCCCTCTCACTCGTACCTTGATGTGCTGATACTCCTTCTCTTCCTCCTGCAGCACCTCCAGTTGCTTCAGCACAGACTCCTGCTGGAACTCTCCTCGCTCGACCTGCTGATCAATGGAGTGAGGCACATGCAAAGAGTCTGTGAGGCTCACGGAAATCGTTCCCGTCGGAGGAGAATTCGGGGGGGGGGGGGGGGGGGGGGGGAAGAAATGGATTTTACTTTCATCACTAATTCTTGTTTTAATATCAGTCGAGATGTTTCACCTCCACTCGGGGCTGGCAGAGAGCCTTAATAATTCATAGGTGAGTGTATTTAATATATCTTAACAGAATGCAGAGGTGTAGGGTCGCTACGGGAAGCTGATTTTTTTTTTTTTTCCCAGCACTTACACGAATTACCAACTCTACTTTTGAAAGAAAATTGTAAAACCTCTCACTGCAAATAGCCCGAGCCCTGAAGCAAGCGACATGAAAACCAAACACCGGAGCAGTTCTGAGGAGGAAACCGCTCTTTGTGTGTCTAGAAGGAACGTGCATACAGAAGTACGCCCACTGTGGGATCTGCATGCTTACAATGCACCGGGGTCTGTTCTGCTGATTGGACGAGGGGCACCAATCAACACAGCCTTGAAAACATTATTACATAGACAACCGTAATGCTTTTCTTTTCTTCCATTAGCCAAATAAATGAACACGATCTACACTATTATTAATTCCACCGAAAATACGATGTATGAACAGTAACGTGCATTTATTATTTTAATAATAGCTTAACAGACTATATATATATATTCATACACATTTTCTAGGAGCGGAAAGTAGTATGTTGCGACACTCACACTCACCATCAGTTGTTTCATGGAGGTGTGCTCGTCGTTGTCTCGCGCCGCGTTGTGGTCTTTGTGCACAATCTCCACCCGGATGTCGTTTTTCGCCGACACGACTCCTTTCAGATCTGGCAGGAAACAGGCGACGCGCGTACCTCAGTAAGCCGGACAAACACCAATCTGCATTTTGTTTGACACTATAATTTCCCCTCAGTGCCGTTTGCGGTATCGCGGAACTTAGCAGAGATCCCCGGGGTTTGGTTGGTGAGAGCTCCCCCCTGGTTTCACCCCCCCCCCACCCCCCCGAAACAAACAGTACACAATACACAGCATTATCAATCATTCCTTTCCTGCCAACACAAGATAATGTGTAATAATAATGTAATAAATAGTAATAATATTTTTTTTTTCTGCATACACGTGCACTCTCACACAAGCCTTCTCACTAGGGGGGGGGGGGCCCATTCTGTGTGGGGCAATGCCGATGATACTGTCATATAACAAGGTCTTACTTTCTGTCTTAATTTTGCTTGCAAGGTCTCTCTGGTGAGCACAGATGGAGACGGGCAGTGAGGGCATAACCAGGTGCGCTTCCTCTGTAGTATACAGACAATAGACATGCTGAAGGGACCAGTAGCAACAAATCGGGTCGGTGGACCGCCTGTCTCCAACCTGAGTCACTTGGTACATGGGTGGGTGGCAGTGAACGCAGCGCGGGATGCAAATAGCCTCAAAAGCCAATGCGTGGCCAGACGGAGATTGCATGAAATGAGCCCTTATAACAACACGGGGTATTTCTGCACCACGAGAAAAAAAAGAAGTGCATCACAGTGAGTGATGTGATCTTCCACTCAGCCTGACGCTCGCATTTGTTTTTTTTCTCCAAAAAAACGTCACAAAGAAGTTGACAGCAAAAATGAATACAAGCAGATTAATGAAAACAATATCGACATTAAATAGATGGACTTTTTGTTTTTCCCGTCAGGCCCCGCGGCGCCACCCGGTGCTCGCATGCTTCGGTGGGTGAAACGGGGGCAGGGGGGTGGGGGGGGGGAGGATACGTACTTCTCTGGGCGCGGGTGCAGCAGAACGCTCCGATGGTACCCATGATGACTATGAGGGCCACAAAGGCTCCCACGGCGATGCCGATAATCACCGCAACCGGGAGGGACTCTGCAGAGAGCAACACAGAGAGAGAGAGAGAGAGGGGGGGGGGGGGTGTCCTTCTATGAGATACAGCAAACACCTCAAGTTCATGTTCATGTTGATTGGCACACAGGGTGGGGAATAGAGAAGGGGGCACAACAGAAAGGTATCACCCGTGTTCATCACCGAGGGCAAACATGGCGCTTACCTTCGTGTCGCTGTCGCGCAGTGAGACCGCCCGTCTCATAACGTTGAATTTACACTCATTTAAGGCTAATGGAGGCTTTTCACCAAGGTCTTTTATTTTAATTGATTAGAGTACAAGAGTGTGTGTGCATTAGTTTTAGGCATAATCATGTTTGTGTGTTTCCCGGAGGACGTTATAGTGCATTTGCGACGGGGAATGGATTAAACCTGCATCCATATGCTGCTCCATCATTAAAGGTTCTCATTAAGGCACACTTTAATGGCCTGAGTTACCAGCCCACGTTTTATGACCTCCTAGCATTTAAAAAAAAAAACAACCAAGAGCTCTTCCTACACCATTAAAGTGTGTTTAATGTCCTCATTGATCAACGTCACTTTCACATAAGCAGCTTATAATTCATCATTTGCGATGAGTGGATGGAAAACACGGCCTCCCTCGCGGCCGAGGGGGGAAAAGGTCAACAGGAGGATGGTACTCAGTTTCTGAGCAATCGAGACATTTAGTTTGTCTCCATTTAACATAAAGACAGCAGTAGGCACAGTGTGTGTTTTTTATTCAGAGTGCACTGTGCGCTCTGGGTCACCAGTTCAGGACCCCAGGGAGGAGGAAATAATGTTAACCCAGAACACTAATTTGTTGGATCTGTACCTACAGAATGTCATCCTCATACTAACTTTACATCAAAGGTTTTGTGTTATCGGCAGTTTTCATTTCAAACACCACTTTATTTAGCTATTTAGATGTCATTTCTAATTCAAATCTATGTCCGCGATGCACACAAAACATCTGGAAAAACACAGCCACGCGATCTGAAGAAGAGGAAGGCGGGGGTCTGTCGAACCTTGGCGCCCACCTTGTTCCTTAAGGCGTATGATCTCCGTGTCCGAGCCGAAGCTGTTCCACGCCGTGCAGTTGTAGATGGTCTGGAAGTCGGCCGGCACGATGTTGCTCATGGTCAGCGTGGAGATGACGCCCTCCTCGGTGGTCACCGTCTCCACGGTGTAGCGGCCGGACGTCCCGGACTCCAGCACGGTCTCTTTCCAGGACCAGGCCTGAGGGGAGAGACGACGGGGGGGGGTGATGACGTTGTTTAAGGGCACACGATGAGGTTCACGCATCTCGCAAGTATCTCGAAAACTATCGACGTTCGTGCTCCCAGGAGGTGAAATGCCAATTAAAGGGAAAAAAGCTCGCTGTGGCTCCACAGAGCTGTAAGCATGGCTGCTGACTCTCTTGTTATTAGGAAACACAATCATTTGACAGTATTCATTATCACTTTTCTTAAGTTCTACATGCTTTCTTTTAAAAACTACAGTCGGCACGTTTTTCTCCTGTCAAATGTGAACAGGCTGCATCAACATGAGCTGCAGATAACATTGACACATGGCGGAGCGGAGCCGGAGCGGAGCCGGAGCGGAGCCGGATTGGAGCCGGATTGGAGCCGGATCGGAGCCGGATCGGAGCCGGATTGGAGCCGGAGCGGAGCCGGATTGGAGCCGGATTGGAGCCGGATTGGAGCTGAGGGCCGAGCGAGCGAAGCCGGCGGGTTGTTCCATCGGTGGAGTTTTTCTATCACTGCATGTGTGCGTTCGTTGGAGCGCGTTAATGGTGCTAACCAGCGATCGATAACAATATGTTCTTGGATGGTTGCGGCGCCGTGTCAGGAGGTTTTATGTTGCTAACTCCCAAAAAATGACCGCGAGTAGATAGTGTGGTACATTAATAAAAGGACAACCGTGTGTAACGGTGTTTGGGCAGGAGCGCCGTGATTTAGAGGGAGGAATCAGACGGACGTCCATCTATTACAGAGATTATGAAAATGTTAACAGTGTGTTATAGTTGAAATGTTGCTGTTAACTGGCTGCTGTTCATTTATGTTTAACAAGCTGCCACTTCACTGAGAGCATCTGGAGACTGAGCTAATAGATGGATGCAAATAGTATGCCGTGTAGGCAGCTCTCTCCTAAAACACGTTTTTAGAAATGACCACACGTGGCTTTTTGGATTCGGCTGTTGGGAGACTGACTGTGAGCAATGTGAATGGATAAGAGACACTGGAATGTCTCCATCCATGTTCATTACAAAGCATTTAACATTGGCATCTCTTTAATAGACAGACGGCACCACAAACAGGAATATGTTTGTAATCTTTGAAGAGCCTAATAGGTAAAACACAATAGTCACCTTAGTTGTTAGAATACTGTTAATTGACTTCAATAAGTCAATGTTATAAAGACCAAAACCCTTTGTGGTGCTTGGCCACATGAATTCCATTTGACTTGACATGAGTAAGTGCTGTATATACCTCAACGTTTGATATTGGCGTAGACACAAAGCAAAACACAACACTGTAAATAAAAATCTTTGGATTCAAACATTTAAGACCCACCGGCCCCCTTCTCTAATAAACCCGATATTAATTATGTGGCTAGTTAATGCTGGGCATCAATATAATAAAAGCACACATTGGATGACAAAGTATGCCAATTAACCACATTCGTATGCAAACACACACACACACACACACACACACACACACACACACACACAGACACACACAGACACACACACACACACACACACACACACACACACACACACACACACACACACACACACACACACACAAATGAATAATTAGCACAACGCGAGCCCAGGGAGCGGGCTGTTTGTATAAGGTCCATCAATCTTAATGGGTTCATTGCTAACGGAGCACAAGTGTGCATCAAATGGGCAAATGGCAGTTCAGACGGCGTAACAGGGACCACCTCCTCACACGGCCGCTACGTTCTCCGACTCATCTCCACGCGCGTGTGTGTGTGTCGTTAACTGATCAATAATGCAGCCGGGCGTCATATCAATAGCTCGAAGGGTGCTCATTATTCTTTAATCTAAGTCGCATCGTTCGAGGAGACGAGGGATGAGATCAGAACTCAACGGGGTCTCGTGTGCCGTGTACTCACGATGCGGTCCGGGGGGGGCGTGCTTCGGATGAAACATTTGATCTGTCCCTTTTCTCCGTGCAGGGCTTGCTGGGTCTGTGTGCTGGAGATGGTGGGGGGACCTGGGGAGAAGAACAACAATTTTAAAAAAAAAGGGTTGAAAGTGGTACGTTATATCCTAGTCGCTCTATCTCGTGTTCAGTCATTGGGGGGGGGGGGGGTAATGTATAGCAGTGCAATAGTAAACATGCCTCGAGTTTGGGGCCCGGAGCCCATTGTGGATCAAGAATTTGTTGATTTATGGCGGGCTTGATGTCTCTGGTGGAGATAACCGTCGCTGGAGAGAGCTACGGCGCTTCTCTGGAGCACAATCAGCACGACACAGATGGAAGGAGGAAAAAATGCCATCTTGGGGAGATAACACACTTGTCGCAGTGTATCACCTGATTCAATTTGATTTAACCCCGGTATGAACAGCTTGGAGTGAAAAAAAAAAAGCCCCAGGTTTCTACGCAGCACAAACAATTAAAAAGATAACGTCCGTCAAGAGGTTAAAAAAAGAATACAGTGGGTTCTATTTCATTTTTTAGGTACCATGGTGTGTTTAAATTCAGGTTTCTATAATAATTTAAGAGTAAATGGAATGGCTTCATTGGAATTCTAAATGATCCAAACAGGGTGAGATCAATCAGCACGAGATGCAGGAACGGACTTTGAGTCACTCTGTCCAAACCTCCATCAGGCTCAACAAACCCCCCCCCCCCCCGGCTGACACCGGTCCTGCTGCCGCGTTGCTCCTCCCGACATGCCATCCAGTGTAAGTGACACTTTGAGTGGGGATAAGTGCCTGATACAAACCCACTTCAACACGCCCCCCAAACTATCCTTTTAAGTGCGTCTCAGGCGACGGCTGAGGTTAAAAACGCGGGTTCGAGGGGGGGGGGGGGGTGAGTGAGTGAGGCAGTCTTGATTAGTGAGCCAGCTTCCCTCGGCTTCCCGCTCTCCGCCATCTCTCTGACGATACATAATTGCAGTTTATTACCTGTCTCTTATTAAAATGAATTAGCATTTTAATGAGGCTTTGCCAGATGGCGTCTTGGTGAGCTACTGGAGGGGGGGGGGGAGGGGCTGCAGGGCTGCTACTGCCGTGGGAGTCAATGCTGGAGATGAATTAAAGAAACAAATATTGACATCTGTTCACCTTCTTTTTCCCGGTTTGTCAACACGACTCTGTTTGTGTACACGGCTGTGCCGTAGTTCACGAGAGGACGACACGGACACTAAAGAAAATGAAAACAAAATGACGCCCGTACATCTGGAATATCGCCGCTGCGACACGTCGCCGTCAGATTGGAACACATTCTGATTATTAAGAGCCCTCTACACCGCCCCCCCCCCCCCCCACTTCAGAAACCCACCGGCTTGTCCCTCTCACTCGTGACGGCTGGACGTGGTTCGGCTGTCAACAAACAGGCAACACCAAGTGTTTACAGGCCGCTGAAGCCGTGGTCGCGGCGAAGGGAAGCATCTATTCAGGGGATCAGGGCTGCAAAACGAGGAATATAATTAGATCGCTTTATCTCGCCGGCTCAGGCTGGGTTGAAAGTACGTGCGCTCGCCGCTGCCCACACTGTGTGATCTGTGAGCACAGACACGTTGGTAGCCGGAGGGGGGGGGGGGGGGCGGGGGGGTTGGCACTACAAAATCAATGTTCGCAGCACGGGAGGTAATCAGAATGTTGGGCCCGATGTGTCACTCGGGTCCTTGGAGGAGGTGTTAACTCTGGGGTGGACATTGCTATGAGGTTCACATTTACAGCCGAGACTGAGAGCTCGACATTCACTCGCTACCTCATGCTGCTTGTTTGATTTTTTTTTTTTTTTGCGGGGGGGGGGGGGGGGTTGTGATTTGACAAAGAACACAATAGATACGGTTCGACTGGAAACCTGCAAAAGCGTCTCCTACATCTCCCACTGTGAGACGTCGTTGGTGAGGAGACCCTGTCTGTATGTCAAAGTCTTACCTCTAATATTCTGACAATATCTAATACGCAGGAGTACGGCACCGTTACCGGTATTGCTTTATCAAAAGCACTATAGGCAGAAACCGGTGTGAGTTTGAATGCACTGTGTTGAAATGCAACTAGTCAGATGACACGTGATGCATTTTAAATACAGTTTTTCACTTTCCTTTTTCACACGGCGTCATTGTCAGTTTCACAAAGCCTAGAACGCTAATTAACTAGGCGCATAAAGGCCGTCTAGAAAGATGAACAGCGGAAAAAAGAAAATCCATAACAACCCGGTGCTCTGTGGGAGATTGACTGATTCTTCAGTCCCCCCCCCCCCCTTTCCTTACTGTCGTAATGGGCTATTTCTCCCTGGGCGGCCCGAGCACTGCACGTGTGCCATCACACAGCCTGATCTGCCCGACGCAACGCGCAGATCTGCTCATGCTTGTGAGGATATTCATTAATGTGCTTTTGCATAAATCTATGGGTTTCTTAAGTGTACACAAGCTGAAGCCTTTCAACCATGTCAACCACTTCTCCTCATCTCCGACTTCTGCAGGTCCCCGGTACAAATCCATGCAGCCTATATACATAATCCCACGCATGGAGAGTCCTCTCCTCGTGTCACGTGACGCAGCCCCGCCTTTGACCGAGTGCTGAGGATCCTGTTGGACCGCAGTCAGCAATATGTCTCCGTACGCAAAAACTTTCTCCCCTGCTGGCTGTTTGATTAGAATTAAATGGCGTTCTTAACCCCCCCCCGGAGGAGAGATGGACGCGGGGGGAACGACAAATTCTAAACATATGTAATCTAAACGACGGCTCCAAGGAGTTGGGGGGGGGGGGAATAACCTGCGGGGGAAGCATCAAAACGTGACGCAGACACAGCGGGGGGGGAATGCTCTGAAGGCATTGCCCCGATGGCGGGCCCCCCACCCCCCACCCCCCAAAAATGCTCGGCCATCCGTGATGTTAGTCATTCACTGCCAGAAAAAGATTGAGTTCTGCTGAGTGCCAGTGATGTAGGGCTTAAAGGCTGATGAGAGGTATAAGGAGTGCTCACATTCATCTGCAGTTCAGGCATTGGCATGGGACAATCAATGAACCTCAGGAGAGAGCCCCCCCCCCCCCTCTTCCCCACCCCCCCCTCCAACGCGCCACCACTTCAACTGCAGTGTTTGCACTTTCACAAATTTCCCAATCTGATTCGCCTCAAGGATCAGGGTAAGAAATGACTCAAGATTCCTCATGTGGTTTGGAGAAGAAAAAAAAAAAAAAGAAGAAAAAAAGAGATGAATTTCAATTATTCAAAAGGGTAAAAAGAAAGGAGGCTCTTGAATGTCAAATACCAATTCAGGCAGGGAGATACAAGACGTAAAAGAAGCGAGGATGTAAGCAAATGACAGAGAGACTGGAGGAGATCCAGGACTTTGCTCGAATGCGATCCGCACACACTAAACATGAAATGTAAGCTTCTGCAGCACTAATGTGCTCTGAGTTGTGTTACGTTCCTATGGTTATTAAAGCAATCCGTCTTCTTTCTCTCATGGCGTCCTTTTTTTTTGGGTTGTTAGTTTTTTAGCAGCACATTCTCAGAATAAACATTGGATGTTATGCATTCTGTCAACACATAAAGGCTGCAGAAAGGATGGCAGCATAGGTCCGACCGAATTGAAGACAATACAATTAGTCATGCTTTTATTTTCTTACGCCTCCTCTGCCTTGATTTTCCAACTCCTTGGTAAGGAGGAGGGCGAGTCACGGTTCTGATCTTTGCTGGAGGGGAATGCTGGCATCCCATTCTCTGTGATATGCAAAGCCAGCATCGGGGTTTTTTTGAAAAGAAAATCTTTACACACACTGTTTGCCTCTTGATGTCTCTTCATCCCCAAATAAGCACTGGTGTTGCTCACAGGCAAACTCCTTTGTATGCTTTCTAAATGTACAATGGTACACTGTCAGCATCGACTCGACATCAATTCTTCGGCTTCTAAAACATGCCTCTCTTCTTGTTGGCCCGGGCTTCTTTCAAATGGACTCCAGGAAAATAAGACACATGTAAATCTCACAAACTAAGAACCTCTGCCACATTGAAGCACGCTCCCTGAATATCAACCGCCTGTAATGAAGTCATTTGTTTGAGAGTCGCCAGGTCCCCCACCAACGCTGGAATTCATTAGTCAGTTAGTGCCTCAAAAAGGCAGCTTCCCTCTGCCTT